>NC_134353.1:823450804-823463304 GCF_048569485.1 Anomaloglossus baeobatrachus | reverse complement strand
TTCCAGGTCCCCTAGCCTCAGCACACTCACACTCAGGATGCAGGGCACTGAGTCTGATGCTCCCAGCACCCCCAGCCTCAGCACACTCACACTCAGGATGCAGGGCAGTGTGTCTGATGCTCCCAGCACCCCCAGCCTCAGCACACTCACACTCAGGATGCAGGGCAGTGTGTCTAATGCTCCAAGCTCCCCCAGCCTTAGCACACTCACATTCAGGGTGCAGGGCAGAGTGTCTGATGCTCCCAGCTCCCCCAGCCTCAGCACACTCACACTCAGGATGCAGGGCAGTGTGCCTGATGCTCCCAGCTCCCCCAGCCTCAGCACACTCACACTCAGGATGCAGGGCAGTGCGTCTGATGCTCCCAGCTCCCCTAGCCCTCAGCACACTCACACTCAGGATGCAGGGCAGTGTGCTGATGCTCCCAGCTCTCCCAGCCTCAGCACACTCACACTCAGGATGCAGGGCAGTGTGCTGATGTTCCCAGCTCCCCTAGCCTCAGCACACTCACACTCAGGATGCAGGGCAGTGTGTCTGATGCTCCCAGGTCCCCCAGCCTCAGCACACCCACACTCAGGATGCAGGGCAGTGTGTCTGATGCTCCAGCTCCCCCAGCCTCAGCACACTCACACTCAGGATGCAGGGCAGTGTGTCTGATGCTCCCAGGTCCCCCAGCCTCAGCACACTCACACTCAGGATGCAGGGCAGTGTGCTGATGCTCCAGCTCCCCCAGCCTCAGCACACTCACACTCAGGATGCAGGGCAGTGTGCTGATGCTCCAGCTCCCCCAGCCTCAGCACACTCACACTCAGGATGCAGGGCAGTGTGTCTGATGCTCCAGCTCCCCCAGCCTCAGCACACTCACACTCAGGATGCAGGGCAGTGTGTCTTATGCTCCCAGGTCCCCCAGCCTCAGCACACTCACACTCAGGATGCAGGGCAGTGTGTCTGATGCTCCAGCTCCCCCAGCCTCAGCACACTCAGGATGCAGGGCAGTGTGTCTGATGCTCCAGCTCCCCCAGCCTCGGCACACTCACACTCAGGATGCAGGGCAGTGTGTCTGATGCTCCAGCTCCCCCAGCCTCAGCACACTCACACTCAGGATGCAGGGCAGTGTGTCTGATGCTCCAGCTCCCCCAGCCTCAGCACACTCACACTCAGGATGCAGGGCAGTGCGTCTAATACTCCAAGCTCCCCCAGCCTTAGCACACTCACACTCAGGATGCAGGGCAGAGTGTCTGATGCTCCCAGGTCCCCCAGCCTCAGCACACTCACACTCAGGATGCAGGGCAGTGTGTCTGATGCTCCAGCTCCCCCAGCCTCATCACACTCACACTCAGGATGCAGGGCAGTGTGTCTGATGCTCCAGCTCCCCCAGCCTCGGCACACTCACACTCAGGATGCAGGGCAGTGTGTCTGATGCTCCCAGGTCCCCCAGCCTCAGCACACTCACACTCAGGATGCAGGGCAGTGTGCTGATGCTCCAGCTCCCCCAGCCTCAGCACACCCACACTCAGGATGCAGGGCAGTGTGTCTGATGCTCCAGCTCCCCCAGCCTTAGCACACTCACACTCAGGATGCAGGGCAGTGTGTCTGATGCTCCCAGGTCCCCCAGCCTCAGCACACTCAGGATGCAGGGCAGTGTGCTGATGCTCCAGCTCCCCCAGCCTCAGCACACTCACACTCAGGATGCAGGGCAGTGTGTCTGATGCTCCAGCTCCCCCAGCCTCAGCACACTCACACTCAGGATGCAGGGCAGTGTGTCTGATGCTCCCAGGTCCCCCAGCCTCAGCACACTCACACTCAGGATGCAGGGCAGTGTGTCTGATGCTCCAGCTCCCCCAGCCTCAGCACACTCACACTCAGGATGCAGGGCAGTGTGTCTGATGCTCCAGCTCCCCCAGCCTCGGCACACTCACACTCAGGATGCAGGGCAGTGTGTCTGATGCTCCAGCTCCCCCAGCCTCAGCACACTCACACTCAGGATGCAGGGCAGTGTGTCTGATGCTCCAGCTCCCCCAGCCTCGGCACACTCACACTCAGGATGCAGGGCAGTGTGTCTGATGCTCCAGCTCCCCCAGCCTCAGCACACTCACACTCAGGATGCAGGGCAGTGTGTCTGATGCTCCAGCTCCCCCAGCCTCAGCACACTCACACTCAGGATGCAGGGCAGAGTGTCTGATGCTCCCAGGTCCCCCAGCCTCATCACACTCACACTCAGGATGCAGGGCAGTTTGTCTGATGCTCCAGCTCCCCCAGCCTCGGCACACTCACACTCAGGATGCAGGGCAGTGTGTCTGATGCTCCAGCTCCCCCAGCCTCAGCACACTTACACTCAGGATGCAGGGCAGTGTGTCTGATGCTCCAGCTCCCCCAGCCTCAGCACACTCACACTCAGGATGCAGGGCAGAGTGTCTGATGCTCCCAGGTCCCCCAGCCTCATCACACTCACACTCAGGATGCAGGGCAGTTTGTCTGATGCTCCAGCTCCCCCAGCCTCGGCACACTCACACTCAGGATGCAGGGCAGTGTGTCTGATGCTCCCAGCTCCCCCAGCCTCAGCACACTTACACTCAGGATGCAGGGCAGTGTGTCTGATGCTCCCAGGTCCCCCAGCCTCAGCACACTCACACTCAGGATGCAGGGCAGTGTGTCTGATGCTCCAGCTCCCCCAGCCTCAGCACACTCACACTCAGGATGCAGGGCAGAGTGTCTGATGCTCCAGCTCCCCCAGCCTCAGCACACTCACACTCAGGATGCAGGGCAGAGTGTCTGATGCTCCAGCTCCCCCAGCCTCAGCACACTCACACTCAGGATGCAGGGCAGTGTGTCTGATGCTCCAGCTCCCCCAGCCTCAGCACACTCACACTCAGGATGCAGGGCAGAGTGTCTGATGCTCCAGCTCCCCCAGCCTCAGCACACTCACACTCAGGATGCAGGGCAGTGTGTCTGATGCTCCAGCTCCCCCAGCCTCGGCAGCTGTCTCCTGCACTCACTGTATAATCATCGTGCGCTCACTTACTGTACGCTAGATGGCAGCCCGATCCAGCAGTTGTGACACAGGCCTGTTCCTGGGACTCTTCTTACAAAGCATTGATCTTCCCAGACAACAAAAAGAGCTTATCATTGTTTCATTAATAATTATGGTAACATTGCCGCTCGCGCTGCCTGAGTCCATGCCTGTCCCTCGCTGCAACTTTTCTAGTCCCCTTCATGATTTGTATGTAAAGCTTCTGATAGAGAAATAAACCTGCAATCCTATATACAGCCATCCATCTTTACTGCAGCCTCGCATCATTCCCAGTGTAACACATCAGCAGTGTACAGATCTGCTGAGACCTGTAGTCCCTCCTCTGCCTGTCTGGTGGACAGTCACCCATTGTTCTGTGGCAGCCATTATACCCCAGCTCTGTCCCCCATGGTCAGTTTGTGGTGGTCTCAGCCTCACTCACATCTATAGAGCAGCTTCACTTTTACAAGCTTTGCACATTCTCCTTTAAGTTTGTGACTTTTGTGATTGTCACCCAGAAAGAAGGGGAGGGCAAGAGAAGACATGAATCTAAATCGTGTCTTCATTTTTACATCTTCATTCTCTAACTTCTCCTAATTTCTATCCCCCCCTTTCGCCCCCATGCAAACCCCCACCCCAAGTAGAGTATTTTTGTTCTGCTGAGCCCATAGACGACCCATACTAATCAGCTCTGAAAGTAAATAGCAGCGGGTAGAGGCGCTGTGAATGAACAGTGTGCTTGTCACTGCAGCCCCCTACCCCTCCTCCCCCCCATACCCTCCCTCCATTCCTTGCAGCCCCAACCATAGGTAACAAGGCAAAGAGGAGAGAGAAAGGAAGAAAGGCAGCAGCAGCGGCAGCCTCCGCCAATGGCGGGCAGGGGGCCTGGCTAACCTCAGCCTCCCCGCTCCTCTCCCCCCGGTTGGGGGCTCTGACCAGTCAGTCGCCTTTGATTATCAGTCGCCAGCAGCCCCTCGCTTGGCTCCTTGACATGAGCTCCATATAAGGCAGAGATCTCCATAGAAACGTGTCACTTTCAATAGTAGTGTCAAAGTTCACTATATACAGACATTCGCGCAGATCCCCCTTTCGGAAACATTGCTGTGCCAGTCTTCCCGTTATAAGGCATTCATTTGTGTGTGTGTCTCCGTGCCATTCTCTGTCCCCCTCTCTTTCCCCCTCACTCTCTCCCTCTCTCTCTTTATTGCATATTCTATGAGCCTGTCTCTCTGTGTGTGTCAGTGAGTGTGTGGTTTTTTTTTTCCTTTTCTTTTTTTTTACCCCTCACCTCTTTCACTCCATTCCAGCAACAGAACGATCAGCTACCACCGGCGTCTCCATCGTCCTATGCAAAGACTTTTATTTCATTTTTTTTCTTCTTCTTCATTTTCTTCTGCAACAAGAGGACAACAGCTTCCACCATTGACTTTCCCAGACTTCAAAGAAGAAAAAAAGAGAAATAGAGAAAGCTCTTGAACGATGATGATGATGATGATGATGATGATGATGATGATTGCATGCCATCTCCAGGAATAAAGCAGCAGAAGAGGAAGCAGCGGCAGAGCGAGGGCTGCTGTTTGTTGTTGGCTGCACACTTTTGGATTGTTCGTTGTGATACTTTGTGTTTTTCTCTCCCACAATGTGGCACTTGATCATCTAATGACAGATCGAGGGTTATTTGTCCTCCTGACATCATAAAAGCAAAAAAGACAGAGGAAAAAAATCAAAGGCGAAAGGGGAAGTGTCTTGAACCTCTGTCTCCGGCGCTGCCAGGATCAGCGCTGAATGGCTGGCTGCGCGCTGCCCTGGATGTGGCCCCCTGGACTCCTACAATCCCTCCTCGGCTTCTAGTTTGATTTCTTCTGTTTCTTGCGCCGGCAGCAGTGAGGGTGAAGCCGCTGCTGCCCGTCCTATGTCTGCTCCCTGCCGGCACTGGGGAGATCGGGGCTGACAATCCTCCCTGATCTGACGCTGCACCCTCCTCCAGAGCAGCCACAGCCTGCAGCCCGGAGAGCAGGCATCACAGGCGGCATCACAGGAGGCATCACAGGCGGCATCACAGGAGGCATCCCAGGCGGCACTGGAGACCAGACAGGCAGGGGGCACGCAGCAGCCCGGCCACACTCTGCCCACATCTCCCACTGGCCAGCGGCTTCCCTGCCCTCAGCGCCGCTTCACACATAGGAGACATTTCTGCTCTGTGCAAAGAAGGGGGGAAATCCCTGCAAAGCAAATCCAAGGAAACGGCTCCCATCAGCGGCAACCACGGCAGAGACCGCCAGCTTCTTCTTCTCCTCCAAAATAAAATCCCCCCAGACCTCGCTCCCCAGCACTTTTTGGGCCCGAGATATGGCAATGGTAGTTAGCAGCTGGAGAGATCCGCAGGAAGACGTGGCCGGGGGGAACCCAGGAGGCCCTAACCCGGGGGCAGCGCAGCCTGCAAGGGATCAGCAGCAGCAGCAAGCCCCCCACACCCCACAGACCCCCAGCCAGCCGGGACCCCCCTCCACCCCCGGGGCGGCTGGAGACAAGGGCCAGCAGGGCTCAGGCCAGAGCCAGCAGCAGCACATCGAGTGTGTGGTGTGCGGGGACAAGTCCAGCGGCAAGCACTATGGCCAGTTCACCTGCGAGGGCTGCAAAAGTTTCTTCAAGAGAAGTGTCCGCAGGAACTTAACCTACACATGTCGTGCCAATAGGAACTGTCCCATAGACCAGCACCACCGGAACCAGTGCCAGTACTGCCGGCTCAAGAAGTGCCTCAAAGTGGGCATGAGGAGAGAAGGTGAATATTTCTTCTGTGCCATCATGTGTGTGCTGCTAGGTGTGTGCCTGCTGGGGACGAGCCATGCCCGCATCTGATGTGCTGCCCCCCTTTTACTCTGTGGTTGCATTATGATGCTATTAATATTAATACCGGTGGCTGTACTGTGTATCTGTGAGTGTGTGTTTTGTCTATGGTAACATGCTGTGGGATGTTGGCTGATCCTCCTTACATGTGCTTATTCCATCCCTTTTTTTTCTACTCTCATCATTAAACCAATACAAACACATCCACAAAACGTGTGTAGTCAGAAGCAGTGGTACCCTGATCTGTAGCACTCTTTAAAATAGGGCACCCATATTGTCCTCTGTCCTAGGCGAGATTTGGCCTTGTCCTATATTGTTCTCCACCCTGGGAAACACACGAGAAGTGTCCATAAGGATACAATGCCCTAGCTATATCGCGCTTTCATTTCATTCCATTTCATTCTTCATTTAAAAAGAGAATAATTTGGGAGGGAAATTTACATTATAATTAATGAGCCATTCAGATAATTCGACAGAATATTATATTGTCTCCATTTGGCATTCCTCTCCCATTAATCTGAGCACAGTGTTCAGATGGGCACATTGTACATTGATAGAAATGTGCACTCAGGTTGGGTAATTATGTGACTAATTGTCTTTAGTAAAGTACAACTAGTTTCTATAAATGTCCAGGATACAGAGATCCCCAAATCTGCAGTACACATAAAAGAGAGAGCAGTAAATAAAAAAAAAAAAACAAGAGAAAACATTTTATAGCTCTGTGAGAAGTTCTCAGTGTCTCTATTTCTCTGTAACTGAATTATTAAAAAAAAGTAAAAAGAGAAAAAATACAGGACAAGCTCACCTAGGTACACAGTGTAAATATATGGCCTCAGATGAGTCTGTAAATGATGCCCTGATTGTAACCTATTCATATATAAAGTGTCCTGTGTATATCTCCATGTATTATTGTGTACCTGGCAGAGCAGTATTTGGCACTTGCACCACAATCACACAGCACAACACACATAGACACACAGTTTGCCCAGCTTTACTAACTTGCAGCATAAATAAGCTCAGCATCCATGCAGTTAATGAATAGTGTTTAGCATCTAAGCTGTGGGCATTCACTCTCAGGCACACTCATGGCACACACAGGAAGCCCTTCTACCTGTACTCACTGACTGGCTCAGCAATTCACTGCCACAATGTTTAACTATTGTAAGTTTATTGGGCTTGTATATATTTATTTTTACACATTATTCTTATCATCATTATGATCATCATTTCTTATTAAATCTTACTTTCACTTTCCCATCCTTAAGAAGAGCAGCTCCAAGTTACAGCACAACGTGTACAAGCCAATCTCCCTGTGATTTATGAAATCCTCCTGTTATTTATTTCATATATTACATATTCATACATTACCTATCAGCAGGGATATTTACATTTCCAGGGATTCACTGCCTGAATGTCAATGTGCTGCTGCAGTTGGGATTATTGTAGTGGTGTGAGATGATAGTTTATGTCTATTGTGGTGTCTATGTGTTGTGATAACAATGTGCATGATATTGTGTGTATGTGTGTGTACTGTGCTACTGTATTTTTGTGACATTTGCGTGTGTGCTTGTATATATATGAGTGTGTCTGTGTGTAATGAATATATCACATACACCTTCAAGTGCAAATACGTATCTGCATATATATATATATATATATATATATATATACACTATATATATATATATGTATATATATATATATATATATATATATATATATATATATATATATATATATATCACATGAGCACACATATGTATACGTGATTGATTTGATGGTTTCATTGATGTGATTCCCAGCCCTGGTTGCACATTTCCTCTTCTTTCTCTTTGTTTTTGTCAGCGGTTCAGCGAGGACGAATGCCTCCAACCCAGCCGAACCCAGGCCAATATGCCCTGACCAACGGGGACCCCCTGAATGGCCACTGTTACCTGTCCGGATACATCTCCCTGCTGCTGCGGGCAGAGCCATACCCGACGTCCCGCTATGGCAGCCAGTGCATGCAGCCTAATAACATCATGGGCATAGAGAACATCTGCGAGCTGGCGGCCCGGTTACTGTTCAGTGCTGTGGAGTGGGCCCGGAACATCCCCTTCTTCCCTGACCTGCAGATCACAGACCAAGTGGCTCTGCTCAGGCTGACTTGGAGTGAGCTGTTTGTGCTGAATGCAGCTCAATGCTCCATGCCCCTTCATGTGGCCCCTCTCCTGGCAGCTGCTGGCCTCCATGCCTCCCCAATGTCTGCCGACCGAGTGGTGGCCTTTATGGACCACATCCGTATCTTCCAGGAGCAGGTGGAGAAGCTTAAGGCCTTGCATGTAGACTCTGCAGAATACAGCTGCCTGAAAGCCATCGTCTTGTTCACATCAGGTGAGTGAGACCGAGAGAAGTGGGGTACAACCATGGGCACCTCTGATACATGCCCAGCCATACAACACTGCTCACTGTACATTACATATCCCAAGTTGGCTGCAGTCAGATCCCAGCTGGGATGTTTCCTCAGCCATATCTCACCCCCACAAGACAAGGGATTCCTCTGCCATCATTGGAGATGTGATGCACTATCTGAATGGTGCCAACATTAATGAAGCGCTGTGCTGTCACTCTATAAGATTGGATTGTGCTCCAGAATCCATCCATGAGGCTGTGTGTATAAGTGTTGCTCCAATCATGTGCACAGAATCCATATTAATGCTGTAAAATGCAGATCCATCCCACTATTATACAGCGATTTATCTTTTTTTTAATTATTATTTTAAAGATGATGATTTTAGCAGACTCTTCTGATAGAGATACAGACAATTTCTGCAATGTAAAGGCAGTGAGAAAAAAAAAACACCCAGCACAATTTCCAGTAATACATCATTTTGCTATGGAAACCATACTCCTATTAAATATTTAAGAGAATGTCTGAAAAATAGAGCAAATTGAGAGCAGCCAGTGGCTCCACACATGCATACATGTACACATAGATAGATAGGTTTCGGTGATAGATTATAAAAGCAATCTCAGAGGTAATCATGGAGGGCAGCCCTTTAAACTGTGTCTATTACAAGAACAAGGCATTTTTAATGAGAGCTGAATGCAGACAGCAGCTTGCAAGGCAGCCACATGTAAACAAAGCAGAGAATAAGGCGCTCCAATGTGAAATGCATCTAAGGTCACAAGGCTGCTCCTTAATCACAATATGCAATACATATCTCAGCCATATTGATGAAACCGTTCCCATAAAGCCGCACATAAGTAACCAGAGTGATTCCCAGACAATGATGACAAGGCCCGGCCTCCATGCACCAGGGATACACAGGATTTCCATTTTATTAAATGCTTCTGCAATGTGCACACGATTGTAAGGCATTAAATGCTGTATTAATATCATGTGAGCAGCAGATGATTTCTTACGAGGGGTTCATGGTGTGCATGGTGGTCAGATGCAGCTGTGTGCACCCCTGCACACGATCAATGCTGCATGGACGCCCTTCATAAAGAAAAGCCTCCACCAGAACCTATGGAGGCCTCATCCGCCATACACAGGCTGATCACACATGCCCCCCGTGCTCAGTAATGGAGCGTGCCCCTATCACTCTGCATCCTTGTATGATGCTCTCTGTGCACCATCATCCCCATTGTCTATAATGACACAATAGTATGCCAATATATAATCTACCTCTGGCAGCACCAAACGTGCACAGGCCGCAGACTTGCTGGGAAAATAGGTATATTAATTACTATTGCATTTTTCGATACCTTACCTTCTACTAATAATACCCACAGTATATAATATAGCACTGCCTGCAAACGCCCCCCCCCCCCCCCCATACACACTATAACTTTACTTGTAATTACCAGTCTCTGAGGAATTGACTGGGAACCCCCAACCCCTCCCCAACTTTTAAAACCAATGTCTAAAGTGATGAAAACACACATTTAAACATCATTTTAGAGAGAGTTTAGTGGGATAATAAGTGTGTAAAGCGTCTCCTGCTTGTGGTTTCCATGTTCAGACTCCGGAAAAGTATTTTCCACCTATTGTACCCTGGACTCCATCCAAACGTTAGGTCACGGCCCCTGCTTCCCTTTAAACATTATTAATTTATGTAGCTTACATATAATTTAGCTTTTCCTGCCCACAGGCCTTATGCCCTGATCATGTAAATATAAGGTATATACCTGATAGGACTGTACTGCATATCCATATAACTAGGATAAGGCAAACAAAGCTACAAGAAAAACTAGGACAAGGCAAACAAAGCTACAAGAAAAACTAGGACAAACAAAGCTAAACTGCCTGTAGGAACACACTGAACACTGCCATTTATAGGTGTTGTATTAATCCGAGCGATACAGATCATTTTCTTCATTTTCACCAGTAAATGAGACGTTACATGCGTGCAGTTGCCACTTGTGGATAACATCATCATGTACATTAATATTAATATGTATCAGTGGGTGTAGTCACTGCTGATGATGTGATTCCATCCTGCGACGTCATCACTGACATCTCTGCTCCTGGTGGAGAGAAGTAAGAAACAGTTCTAGGATAGATGTCACAGGCAATTATCAGACGTTTGGAAGAAATATGTCTTCCTAATACTGGGAGCAGTATTATCTTATGTGAGCACTTCTGGACTGTTGTAAGAAACACACCATATAGCAGTATAGCTTTACAACAAGACTCAAGGATCTTTTGATAGATAGATAGATAGATAGATAGATAGATAGATAGATAGAGAGAGAGATAGATAGATAGATAGATAGATAGATAGATAGATAGATAGATAGATAGAGAGATAGATAGATAGATAGAGAGATAGATAGATAGATAGATAGATAGAGAGAGAGATAGATAGATAGATAGAGAGAGAGAGAGAGAGAGAGAGATAGATAGATAGATAGATAGATAGATAGAGAGAGAGAGATAGATAGAGAGAGAGATAGATAGATAGATAGATAGATAGATAGATAGATAGATAGATAGAGAGAGATAGATAGATAGATAGCTGAATAGATAGATAGATAGATACATAGATACATAGATACATAGAATTAATGAATCCATACATAATAGAGCAGTACAAGCCTGGTCATTACATACATCTGAAGGCTGATTACAAGTTCACAGTTGCCATTTGTTTTATTTGCATTTTTGCCTTGAGCAAAAAAAAAACATATTTAGAGAGTGATCTGTCTAAATAATGTAATTACAGCAAATTTTTTCATCCTCCAGAATATCAATGTTCAGAGATGTCATCTTTATGTAGTCCCTTCATTATCCCAATTATTATTACACTTTATGAGACAGGGAAGTGGTCACTTTACATAAAATAATGTCTGTGAAGCCCATGTTATACCAACCGGCGCGTTATCCATCAACGGCATCACATTATTCTGACTTTATAGTCAGGTATTAACTTCACTTTTGGCAACTAATAGGTTAAAGTTTCATGACGATCAGTGCAGCTTCATTTGTCATTTCCAAAGGTCATTTAAGTGTGAGTGTGTCATGTGCGTGATGTGAGTGTATAATATTATTGTGGTACGTGTGTTATGTGTATGTGTGATGTGAGTATGTAATATTATTGTGGTATGTGAGTGTGGAATGTGTGATGTGAGTGTGTGATGTGAGTGTGTGATGTGTATGTGTGATGTGAGTGTGTAATATTATTGTGGTATGTGAGTGTGGAATGTGTGACGTGAGTGTGTGATGTGTATTTGTGATGTGAGTGTGTAATATTATTGTGGTATGTGAGTGTGGAATGTGTGATGTGAGTGTGTGATGTGAGTGTGTGATGTGTATGTGTGATGTGAGTGTGTAATATTATTGTGGTATGTGAGTGTGGAATGTGTGACGTGAGTGTGTGATGTGAGTGTGGTATGTGTATATGTGATTTGAGCGTGTAATATTATTGTGGTATGTGAGTGTGTCATGTGCGTGATGTGAGTGTGTAATATTATTGTGGTACGTGTGTTATGTGTATGTGTGATGTGAGTATGTAATATTATTGTGGTATGTGAGTGTGGAGTGTGTGATGTGAGTGTGTGATGTGTATGTGTGATGTGAGTGTGTGATGTGAGTGTGTGATGTGTATGTGTGATGTGAGTGTGTAATATTATTGTGGTATGTGAGTGTGGAATGTGTGATGTGAGTGTGTGATGTGAGTGTGTGATGTGTATGTGTGATGTGAGTGTGTAATATTATTGTGGTATGTGAGTGTGGAATGTGTGATGTGAGTGTGGTATGTGTATGTGTGATGTGAGTGTTTGATGTGAGTGTGTAATATTCTTGTGGTATGTGAATGTGTGATGTGAGTGTTTGATGTAAGTGTGTAATATTATTGTGGTATGTGAGCGTGGAATGTGTGATGTATGTGATGTGTGTAATATGAGTGCGTGATGTGAGTGATATGTGTGATGTGAGTGTATGATATGTGTGATGTGAGTGTATGATATGTGTGATGTGAGTGTGTGATGTGATGTATGTGATGTGTGTAATATGAGTGCGTGATGTGAGTGTATGATATGTGTGATGTGAGTGTGTGTGATGTAAATGTGTGATGTGAGTGTGTGATGTGTGTATATGTATATCATGTCCGTGTGCGAGGGATTGTAGGGGCAGATGTGATCATCGTGTGCTGCTCTTCT
>NC_134353.1:823440804-823445804 GCF_048569485.1 Anomaloglossus baeobatrachus | reverse complement strand
ATTTTTGCTTTTTGTTCGATTTTACATAAAAGTGGAAAGTCTCCCCTAGAGCCCCAGGATGCGTGCATATCTGTGCCAATTGCTCCTTCCTAGGGTGCCATCTTTCCTTGTCACACCCCAACACTGATGTACAGTCCTTCACAAGAAGGTCAAGTAGAGAAGTGTTGTGTGCGCTCCCCGATAATGAGCATTAATATGAATTGTACAAGGTATTGTTGCATTAATGACGCTCCCAGATAATAGACTGCGTGGGGGAGGGGGGTGCTTGGTAATAAAACTCTAGTTACTCTCTTTGCTGTTGGTACTTGGGGCTTTTTTTTTTTTAACTTAAGGAGCAGAACAGTTTTATTGGTAAATGAGTTAAAGTCCATTTACCTCTGTCGTGTTCCATTCATCAAGTCAGAAGTCCGGGGTCCCTTACATGAGACTATTTGTTTGCTTACACAAGCAGCTGGGTGCAATTTCACGTCTGAGATATCTATGTGAAAGCCCCTCTCATTTATTATCCCCTCTTGTCAGAGACCCCAGTCCCCAACTTCTCTTTCCTTCTTTTCAGAAATGCCTGAGTCTTCTGAGCTATTTCCCTTCCTATAAGAATGGAGTCACCTGTCAACCTGCTGTTGTTACCACTAATATCCAAGTGTCTCTTCATTATACATTAATGGACTGGGTGACTTCATGTTATAGGTGTCAGCACACACTAATGGAGATGGGGTTTGTATGTCTGTGTTTATGTCTATCTGATTCTTGATGCTCCAAATGTTTGTTTTTGGGTTTTTTTTAATTTATTTATTTTTACACTGTTCTCATAAAGGTTACCTGTTTTACTACTATTAATTGCTCATGCAATTATAACTGCTGTTCGTACATAGTCTCACACTTGGAGATGTGCGCACTCGATGGATATGTGCACTAACTGTTGTGTGCAGTGGTTGGATGAGTGCACTGACTGGATGTGTGCCCTGGCTGTGTGTGTGTGCAATGGTTGGATGTGCGCACTAGCTGCATGCACACTAGCTGTTTGTGTGCAGTGGTTGGATGGGTGCACTGGCTGGATGGGTGCACTGGCTGGATGGGTGCACTGGCTGGATGGGTGCAGTGGTTGGATAAAGGTGCACTGGTTGGATATGTGTGCACTGGCTGGATGGGTGCAGTGGCTGGATGGGTGCACTGGCTGGATGGGTGCAGTGGTTGGATAAGGGTGCACTGGCTGGATATGGATGCACTGGCTGGATATGGGTGCACTGGCTGGATATGGGTGCACTGGCTGGATATGGGTGCACTGGCTGGATATGGGTGCACTGGCTGGATGGGTGCAGTGGTTGGATATGGGTGCACTGGCTGGATATGGATGCTCTGGCTGGATATGGGTGCACTGGCTGGATATGGGTGCACTGGCTGGATATAGGTGCACTGGCTGGATATGTGTGCACTGGCTGGATATGTGCTTTCTGTTTTTGCTCTTCGGTGCTTAGCACAAATGTTGATCTGATAGGGGAGTGTTTCAGCAAGCTGACAGCAGAATCACTGTTAGTAATCTGGATGATGGCTGTATAATAGCGTATATACATCTCCTTGTCTGCACAATCCTTCATCTTGCTTAAAGCAATGCAATGGATCAGATCCAAAAGTAGGGGGTATAAAATATCCTCATGAGCTTGGGAAGAGGGGAGGAGGGTTATGGGGGGAGCAGACCAAGCTGCTTGCTCTCAGACATCCTTTGTGTTGATTTAAGAAGACATTCGCTGGATATAACGTTTAAGACTGATCATATCACTGGACGGTCAGATATATAAAGCCCTGGCAAAATCGTGGGGTCAGTTATTGATCTTCTAGTTCTCAAAGGAGGAGGGAGGGTGGGTAGTCAGTGAAGTGGGGGAGGGTATGAAATAAAGGGGGAAGGAGACAGTGGGAATAGGGAAAGACAGAGAGATACATAGAGAGATGCAGTCCTCAAACCCTGGAAAAATACTCATTAGCATTCTCAGTCAATGGACCTCCACTGAAATCAGAGACCTCCAGATCATCACTAGGCCTGCTCTCCTTTTGTTTGCAGTCGCACCGATTTATGTCACTGGTAACAAAATAATTTTTGATTGAACTTTATCAAGGATGTTTGAGCTATATATATATATAAATAGAGATCATCACAAGACAATGTGTAGCCAGAAGACAAGGCCTCTCCCATACTTCTAGTGTGTGGTGTCCTGGATGTTCTCCCATCATCCCTGAATGGTGTATTGGATGTTATAGATGTTAACTTAAAATCCCAATAAAGATTGCTGTAGGTTTTGCAGCTGGTGGTCCTTGTGTGTTTGTGGTACACTCTTGGTAAGTATACAGCAATCATTACCACTCCACTCACATTACCCCATGTTGACAGATGTTTGTCACTAAGTAACTTCTTCCCAAGTTTCCCCCCCTCTCCCCCTAAGCCCTCTCCCAGGCCTGCTTTGTTGTAGTAAAATATGCATGTCTCTCAGGAATGCCAGTCACGAGTCCAAACTTTGTGTCCAGCCTCCCACATGAAATGATCCTTTTATAGGGAACAAGATATGTCTCAATCTGCACTCCTCTGAAAGCCTGTGGGCATGAGCAGCGCTCCCTGCTCCAAAATAACTCAGCACAAATCACTTCCCACCTAAAATCCCCACCAGTGTCTCCCAGGAAAGAAATAGCAGCTCAGATAATTAAAGGAGGCAGCGGCAGGAGACACACGCCTGGAGAAGAGCAAGAAGAAGTAAGATTTCTATTTTTTCCCTCTTTTATGATTATTTATTTTATTTTTTTAAATCATTAACAGGCTTGTATGGTGTAAATACTAACAAAATGGTAATAAAAGGGCACACACTACTGACAATGGAGCCTGTACAAACGAACAAACAAAAAAAATATATATATATTTACTGACAATGTAACTATTCTAGGAATATTCACAACAGCAGTGAGCAGAGCCAGCTCTCTATGTTCTTTGGTTGCTAAGTTGCTAATTTCCTAAGCTACAGTGTGGTGTGACATAATGACCCAGCCCCAGCAGTGTTATAAATAGCCCTGCAGAGATCCCCTCTTAGCTGCTATATTCATCCTGCAGTGAGAGGGTGACACTATAAGTGATGGGAAACAGATGAGGAATATAAGGTCTCCTCCAGTGACGTCACTCCTGGTGCAGCTCTCTGAGCGGTGACTGGCAGAGCTGCTGGGGGTGGAGGTACCAGTCACACCTTACCCTAGAGCTACTGCAGCCCTGACACTGGAGTCCATTTATTTTTCTTGGTCCAGCAGGTGGGCAGCTTCCAGGCCTTGTGCACATTTAATACATGAACTGCTGGGAATATTTACAATCCTTTCTCTATAATTCACTCCAGATGGTTTGCGCCTTGGTCATCACAATCAGCCAGCACTCAGCTCTTACCCAGCGTTATTTTGTTACAATTACACTCCATGCTGAGAGCAATTTTATTAGTGACCTATTTTTCATATTTGCAGAAATTTCAAGTTTTGCGCTACAACTTCAGATCATCCACAGTCAGCACAGATGACACAGGGTATAAGAAATGCACAATTTCCAAAAAAAGATGCTATCGTCACTTCAAGATTTCTCATATCACATAAATTCACTGAAAATGTCCATTATTTTGAATTGACCTCAGAAACAATTGGAGTTAAAAAAAAATCAACAAAAAACAATTACAATAAAAAGTTATAAATACAGTAGATAGTACATAATAAAGAAATAGTGAATTGGAATATACATATATATATAAAAATGTATTTTTTTTTGTTTGCCACATATATACATTATATATGTATATATGTGTGTATATAAATATAGACAGATTAGATAGATTATTCATAGATATAGTGTAGATAAATAGATAACATAATGGAATAGGTAGATAGGTAGTAAATAGAATAGATAGATAGATAATAGTTAATAGAGTAGATAGATATAGCTAGAGATGACAGATAGATCGTTAACAGAATGAATAGATAGAAATAGATAGATATAGATAGATAGATAGAGGGATAGATAAATAGATAGATAGATAGATAGATAGATAGATAGATAGATGGATGGATGGATGGATGGATGGATAGATAGATAGATAGATAGATAGAGGGATAGATAGATAGATAGATAGATAGATAGATAGATAGATAGATAGATAGATAGATAGATAGATAGATAGAGGGATAGATAGATAGATAGATAGATAGATAGATAGATAGATAGATAGATAGATGGATAGATAGATAGAGGGATAGATAGATAGATAGATAGATAGATAGATAGATAGATAGATAGATGGATAGATAGATAGAGGGATGGATAGATAGATAGAGGGATAGATAGATAGATAGATAGATAGATAGAGGGATAGATAGATAGATAGATAGATAGATAGATAGATAGATAGATAGATAGATAGATAGATTGATAGATAGATAGATAGATAGATAGATAGATAGATAGATAGATAGATAGATAGATAGATAGATAGATGGATAGATGGATAGATAGAGGGATAGATAGATAGATAGAGGGATAGATAGATGGATGGATAGATAGATAGATAGATAGATAGATAGATTAGATGGATAAATAGATTGATATATTCATAGTTTATAGACAGATAGATGGATCCTATCCTGATGAAGAATGTAACTTACTCTCCCAATGTCTGGTGAATAGTGATACATCACTAGGACTGATAAACACAAGTAATCCTAATTTACTGGCTGGAGGTAAAGGCTTTTTCCTGCTCCTGGAGAATCTCCCTTAGCTTGCTGTGCTCGGCTAAAGCCCCAGATGTTGATTTTATTGATATCATATACTATGGTGTAGCAGAGAATAGCAGGCTTCATTTAGAAATAATAGAGGCGTTCTGGAAAGCTTCCAGTATTACACACGTACACAGCCATAAACGATACGTGCAAAAATTAACATCTGCTTTCCTAAAGCACAGGGTGCCAGGCGGCTCTTTTATGAATGCCTTGCT